>NC_091193.1:34506929-34544429 GCF_040958095.1 Procambarus clarkii
GTCCAACTAGTGACTAACCTCACTCACTCACCACGCCCCAAGTAGCTAGCTTACTAACTCCTGGATACCTATTTACTGCTAGGTGAACAGAGACATTAGGTGATAGGAAAGGCTACTAACAATTACAGCCCTACTTCTACAAACCTACCCTAAACCAACCTAACCTAATCTAACCTAACCTAACCTAACCTAATCTAACCTAACCTAAGCTAATCTAACATAACCTAACCTAACTAACTCCTGGATACCTATTTACTGCTAGGTGAACAGAGACATTCGGTGATAGGAAAGGCTACTAACATTTACAGCCCTACTTCTACAAACCTACCCTAAACCAACCTAACCTAATCTAATCTAACCTAACCTAACCTAATCTAACCTAACCTAAGCTAATCTAACATAACCTAACCTAACTAACTCCTGGATACCTATTTACTGCTAGGTGAACAGAGACATTCGGTGATAGGAAAGGCTACTAACATTTACAGCCCTACTTCTACAAACCTACCCTAAACCAACCTAACCTAATCTAATCTAACCTAACCTAACCTAATCTAATCTAACCTAACCTAAGCTAATCTAACATAACCTAACCTAACTAACTCCTGGATACCTATTTACTGCTAGGTGAACAGAGACATTCGGTGATAGGAAAGGCTACTAACATTTACAGCCCTACTTCTACAAACCTACCCTAAACCAACCTAACCTAATCTAATCTAACCTAACCTAACCTAATCTAATCTAACCTAACCTAAGCTAATCTAACATAACCTAACCTAACTAACTCCTGGATACCTATTTACTGCTAGGTGAACAGAGGCATTCGGTGATAGGAAAGGCTACTAACATTTACAGCCCTACTTCTACAAACCTACCCTAAACCAACCTAACCTAATCTATCCTAACCTAACCTAACCAAACCTAATCTAACCTAACCTAATCTAACCTAAGCTAATCTAACATAACCTAACCTAACTAACTCCTGGATACCTATTTACTGCTAGGTGAACAGAGGCATTCGGTGATAAGAAACGTTACCTAAAATTCAAGCAATTTTTTTTTTCTATTTTTTATTGTTTTTAAATGTTTATAATTTATTTATACTTGATTCATTTTTTATAATGTTTTTACCTATTTCTATTTCTACAAACGTAGCCTATTTCCTAGCCTAAATTAACCTAAAAATGTGTGTGTATATATATATATATATATATATATATATATATATATATATATATATATATATATATATATATATTTAAATATATATATATATATATATCAGTCGGTGGAATAATACAAATATTAAGCAACCACAAAATAACCAACATTAACTGTACCTTACCAACATATATATATATATATATATATATATATTTAAATATATATATATATATATATCAGTCGGTGGAATAATACAAATATTAAGCAACCACAAAATAACCAACATTAACTGTACCTTACCAACATACCCTAACCAATCAACCCTAACCAACCTAAGCTTACATATTATCTAAATTGCTTATTAAACCATAATTATGCTTGTATTCTAACCTCAAATTCTAACCTAATTCTAATTCTAACCTAATTCTAATTCTAACCAACCTAACCAACCTAACCAACCTAATCAACCAACCTAAGCAACCTAACCATCCAACCCAACCCAACCTAACCAACCTAACCTAACCAACCTAACCTAACCTAACCAACCAACCAACCAACCAACCTAACCAACCAACCTAACCAACCAATCTAACCAACCAACCTAACCTAACCTAACCTAACCAACCAACCTAACCAAGCAACCTAACCAACCAATCTAGCCTAACCAACCTAACCTAACCAACCTAACCTAACCAACCTAACCTAACCTAACCAACCTAACCTAACCTAACCAACCTAACCTAACCTAACCAACCAACCAACCAACCTAAGCAACCAACCTAACCAACCTAAGCAACCAACCTAACCAACCTAAGCAACCTAACCAGCCTTAGCAACCTAACCAACCTAAGCAACCTAAGCAACCTAACCAACCTAAGCAACCTAAGCAACCTAACCTAATCAACCAACCTAACCTAATCAACCTAAGCAACCTAACCTAAGCAACCTAACCTAACCAACCTAACCTAAGCAACCTAACCTAACCAACCAACCTACTTAACCAACCTAACCTAACCAACCTAACCTAACCAACCTAACCTAACCTCCCTTCTTATTATCTGACACGAACCTTCGGTTCGTGTCAGAGTCCATGAGTGTCCGTGTGCGTGTCCGTGTGAGTGTCCGTGTCCGTGTATCCATGGGGTTTTGGGTCCAGGAAGCTATTTGTGTCGACCCAAATTGCCTCCCTTCTCCCCACCTGAAATCCAGGTGGATTGAAAGACCTGCCCGAGGTCAGTGGATCCAGGTATCCGTCCGTGGCCCCCCGGACTTCAACCCTTCCCCACATTCCAAGGAGTCGGTCAATCAATCTTCGGCTATCCAGAGAATCTATCGAAACTGATGCTCCTACAGGAGGGGACACACAGAGAAATCTGTGCCCTGTACTTGCAACCGTTCCGACAGGCTCGAACGCAGATCTATCCGGATTAGGAACTTGTTCTATCCGACTAGGCCACGCTGGAGTTGCCTTCTGAATCAAATTTGGCACTTGTATTTATATCTCATAGCAAGGTTAGTTAGTGTCTATTTATCAACAGTTGCAATGATTGAGATGTGAAGTTGTTAATTTGTGTTGACAGTTAGAAATACCAGACAGCTTTGTTTGATAAGATTGCAGTCCCGTGTGGCAGTTTTACGAATGAATATTGGAGAATTTAGGCTAACTGACATGTGTGTGTGTGTGTGTTTAAAAGTATGTATTAATAATTAGTGTGGTGTTTCCAAATGAGTTTGTGAATGGTAAACAAGCAATGCAATATCTAATATGTGCTATTTTAGGCCTCGTTCTGTAAAATACATGTTTTACTAGGGAAGGAAAATCCGGTTTGTTTTTACCCTCGTTTTATTTCAAGAATAAATAGTACATAGGCGAAGAAACGAAGGTTTTGGCTGGTTAAATATAGCGTTGTGGCCGCCATTTTCTGTGTTGGGCCGGGGGGGGGGTGGTGGTTATGGAGGGGGCGGTATGGGGGGTAGGGGGGGGTTGGTGGGGGAGGGGGCAGGGGGAGAGGGGCCCTGAGGAGCTACCTTGGGAGGTGTTGTTGGTGGGGTAAGGGGGGGGGGATGGGTTGGCAGTTAGGTATTTAAATTTATTATTGTAAGATAGGTTATATAGGGCGAGGTGTTGAGGAAGGAATAAGAAAAGTGTTTGGGACTGAGTTGAGTGTATTAGTTGTTGTGATTGATGTTAGCAGGAAGGTAGGTGGTTGAAATGTGTAAAGATTTGTTAATGAGATCATTTGGTTAATAATGTAGGAATTAAGGGTAAGTGATCACTGGAGATAGATATTCAACAGTATATTAAGAGGCCAAGTTTTAGCAGGTAGGTAGGCCGGCCGGCCGGCAGAGAGAGACAATGGACTGCCAAACAGGTAGACGTTTTCTTCATGGATGGTAAACTATTATTAAAATGGCATGTACACATTTCCATGTGCGACATTCTTGTACACACACACACACACACACACACACACACACACACACACACACACACACACACACACACACACACACACACACACACACACACACTGACCCACAGAGACTGCCCAAATATGTATACTAACAGCAGCAGCAGTTGGTGTTCCCAGGCAGGTCACCCATCCAAGTACTAACCAAAGTCAACGGTGTTTAACCTGACAGATGTATGGGAGGAGACGCAGTGTTCTCAAGGTGATAGGTAGGTAGGTAGGTAGTATGGCCGTTGCTATTGTATACAAATAGTAAGTAATCACATGTGAGTGAGTGAGTGAGTCAGGATACTGGTAACTGCGGCGGGCAGGCAGGCGGAGGATACTCACACATAGCAGCCAATTCTCCATTAATGATAGTACTTATTGCAACTATTTAGTCAAATTAACCAACAACAAATGGACTACTACTACTACTACTGTTGCTCCAAAATAGAAATGTTGGGATGCCACCGCTGCCATTGATCTCGCACAAGTTGCTGCTGACAAATGACTCATCTTAGGCCTTGCATATGCTCTCTTAGGCTTCATTTAGTCAATAATTGTAACATCATTGAGTCGGGGGACAGGCAGACAGGCACTTTATACATGTTAGGCTTATAGTGGTCTCCAACACCCACCACCCCACAAGGTCCAACTAGTGACTAACCCTCACTCACTCACCACGCCCCAAGTAGCTAGCTTACTAACTCCTGGATACCTATTTACTGCTAGGTGAACAGAGACATTAGGTGATAGGAAAGGCTACTAACAATTACAGCCCTACTTCTACAAACCTACCCTAAACCAACCTAACCTAATCTAACCTAACCTAACCTAACCTAATCTAACCTAACCTAAGCTAATCTAACATAACCTAACCTAACTAACTCCTGGATACCTATTTACTGCTAGGTGAACAGAGACATTCGGTGATAGGAAAGGCTACTAACATTTACAGCCCTACTTCTACAAACCTACCCTAAACCAACCTAACCTAATCTAATCTAACCTAACCTAACCTAATCTAACCTAACCTAAGCTAATCTAACATAACCTAACCTAACTAACTCCTGGATACCTATTTACTGCTAGGTGAACAGAGACATTCGGTGATAGGAAAGGCTACTAACATTTACAGCCCTACTTCTACAAACCTACCCTAAACCAACCTAACCTAATCTAATCTAACCTAACCTAACCTAATCTAATCTAACCTAACCTAAGCTAATCTAACATAACCTAACCTAACTAACTCCTGGATACCTATTTACTGCTAGGTGAACAGAGACATTCGGTGATAGGAAAGGCTACTAACATTTACAGCCCTACTTCTACAAACCTACCCTAAACCAACCTAACCTAATCTAATCTAACCTAACCTAACCTAATCTAATCTAACCTAACCTAAGCTAATCTAACATAACCTAACCTAACTAACTCCTGGATACCTATTTACTGCTAGGTGAACAGAGGCATTCGGTGATAGGAAAGGCTACTAACATTTACAGCCCTACTTCTACAAACCTACCCTAAACCAACCTAACCTAATCTATCCTAACCTAACCTAACCAAACCTAATCTAACCTAACCTAATCTAACCTAAGCTAATCTAACATAACCTAACCTAACTAACTCCTGGATACCTATTTACTGCTAGGTGAACAGAGGCATTCGGTGATAAGAAACGTTACCTAAAATTCAAGCAATTTTTTTTTTCTATTTTTTTATTGTTTTTAAATGTTTATAATTTATTTATACTTGATTCATTTTTTATAATGTTTTTACCTATTTCTATTTCTACAAACGTAGCCTATTTCCTAGCCTAAATTAACCTAAAAATGTGTGTGTATATATATATATATATATATATATATATATATATATATATATATATATATATATATATATATATATATATATTTAAATATATATATATATATATCAGTCGGTGGAATAATACAAATATTAAGCAACCACAAAATAACCAACATTAACTGTACCTTACCAACATATATATATATATATATATATATATATTTAAATATATATATATATATATCAGTCGGTGGAATAATACAAATATTAAGCAACCACAAAATAACCAACATTAACTGTACCTTACCAACATACCCTAACCAATCAACCCTAACCAACCTAAGCTTACATATTATCTAAATTGCTTATTAAACCATAATTATGCTTGTATTCTAACCTCAAATTCTAACCTAATTCTAATTCTAACCTAATTCTAATTCTAACCAACCTAACCAACCTAACCAACCTAATCAACCAACCTAAGCAACCTAACCATCCAACCCAACCCAACCTAACCAACCTAACCTAACCAACCTAACCTAACCTAACCAACCAACCAACCAACCAACCTAACCAACCAACCTAACCAACCAATCTAACCAACCAACCTAACCTAACCTAACCTAACCAACCAACCTAACCAAGCAACCTAACCAACCAATCTAGCCTAACCAACCTAACCTAACCAACCTAACCTAACCAACCTAACCTAACCTAACCAACCTAACCTAACCTAACCAACCTAACCTAACCTAACCAACCAACCAACCAACCTAAGCAACCAACCTAACCAACCTAAGCAACCAACCTAACCAACCTAAGCAACCTAACCAGCCTTAGCAACCTAACCAACCTAAGCAACCTAAGCAACCTAACCAACCTAAGCAACCTAAGCAACCTAACCTAATCAACCAACCTAACCTAATCAACCTAAGCAACCTAACCTAAGCAACCTAACCTAACCAACCTAACCTAAGCAACCTAACCTAACCAACCAACCTACTTAACCAACCTAACCTAACCAACCTAACCTAACCAACCTAACCTAACCTCCCTTCTTATTATCTGACACGAACCTTCGGTTCGTGTCAGAGTCCATGAGTGTCCGTGTGCGTGTCCGTGTGAGTGTCCGTGTCCGTGTATCCATGGGGTTTTGGGTCCAGGAAGCTATTTGTGTCGACCCAAATTGCCTCCCTTCTCCCCACCTGAAATCCAGGTGGATTGAAAGACCTGCCCGAGGTCAGTGGATCCAGGTATCCGTCCGTGGCCCCCCGGACTTCAACCCTTCCCCACATTCCAAGGAGTCGGTCAATCAATCTTCGGCTATCCAGAGAATCTATCGAAACTGATGCTCCTACAGGAGGGGACACACAGAGAAATCTGTGCCCTGTACTTGCAACCGTTCCGACAGGCTCGAACGCAGATCTATCCGGATTAGGAACTTGTTCTATCCGACTAGGCCACGCTGGAGTTGCCTTCTGAATCAAATTTGGCACTTGTATTTATATCTCATAGCAAGGTTAGTTAGTGTCTATTTATCAACAGTTGCAATGATTGAGATGTGAAGTTGTTAATTTGTGTTGACAGTTAGAAATACCAGACAGCTTTGTTTGATAAGATTGCAGTCCCGTGTGGCAGTTTTACGAATGAATATTGGAGAATTTAGGCTAACTGACATGTGTGTGTGTGTGTGTGTTTAAAAGTATGTATTAATAATTAGTGTGGTGTTTCCAAATGAGTTTGTGAATGGTAAACAAGCAATGCAATATCTAATATGTGCTATTTTAGGCCTCGTTCTGTAAAATACATGTTTTACTAGGGAAGGAAAATCCGGTTTGTTTTTACCCTCGTTTTATTTCAAGAATAAATAGTACATAGGCGAAGAAACGAAGGTTTTGGCTGGTTAAATATAGCGTTGTGGCCGCCATTTTCTGTGTTGGGCCGGGGGGGGGGGTGGTGGTTATGGAGGGGGCGGTATGGGGGGTAGGGGGGGGGGTTGGTGGGGGAGGGGGCAGGGGGAGAGGGGCCCTGAGGAGCTACCTTGGGAGGTGTTGTTGGTGGGGTAAGGGGGGGGGGATGGGTTGGCAGTTAGGTATTTAAATTTATTATTGTAAGATAGGTTATATAGGGCGAGGTGTTGAGGAAGGAATAAGAAAAGTGTTTGGGACTGAGTTGAGTGTATTAGTTGTTGTGATTGATGTTAGCAGGAAGGTAGGTGGTTGAAATGTGTAAAGATTTGTTAATGAGATCATTTGGTTAATAATGTAGGAATTAAGGGTAAGTGATCACTGGAGATAGATATTCAACAGTATATTAAGAGGCCAAGTTTTAGCAGGTAGGTAGGCCGGCCGGCCGGCAGAGAGAGACAATGGACTGCCAAACAGGTAGACGTTTTCTTCATGGATGGTAAACTATTATTAAAATGGCATGTACACATTTCCATGTGCGACATTCTTGTACACACACACACACACACACACACACACACACACACACACACACACACACACACACACACACACACACACACACACACACACACACACTGACCCACAGAGACTGCCCAAATATGTATACTAACAGCAGCAGCAGTTGGTGTTCCCAGGCAGGTCACCCATCCAAGTACTAACCAAAGTCAACGGTGTTTAACCTGACAGATGTATGGGAGGAGACGCAGTGTTCTCAAGGTGATAGGTAGGTAGGTAGGTAGTATGGCCGTTGCTATTGTATACAAATAGTAAGTAATCACATGTGAGTGAGTGAGTGAGTCAGGATACTGGTAACTGCGGCGGGCAGGCAGGCGGAGGATACTCACACATAGCAGCCAATTCTCCATTAATGATAGTACTTATTGCAACTATTTAGTCAAATTAACCAACAACAAATGGACTACTACTACTACTACTACTGTTGCTCCAAAATAGAAATGTTGGGATGCCACCGCTGCCATTGATCTCGCACAAGTTGCTGCTGACAAATGACTCATCTTAGGCCTTGCATATGCTCTCTTAGGCTTCATTTAGTCAATAATTGTAACATCATTGAGTCGGGGGACAGGCAGACAGGCACTTTATACATGTTAGGCTTATAGTGGTCTCCAACACCCACCACCCCACAAGGTCCAACTAGTGACTAACCCTCACTCACTCACCACGCCCCAAGTAGCTAGCTTACTAACTCCTGGATACCTATTTACTGCTAGGTGAACAGAGACATTAGGTGATAGGAAAGGCTACTAACAATTACAGCCCTACTTCTACAAACCTACCCTAAACCAACCTAACCTAATCTAACCTAACCTAACCTAACCTAATCTAACCTAACCTAAGCTAATCTAACATAACCTAACCTAACTAACTCCTGGATACCTATTTACTGCTAGGTGAACAGAGACATTCGGTGATAGGAAAGGCTACTAACATTTACAGCCCTACTTCTACAAACCTACCCTAAACCAACCTAACCTAATCTAATCTAACCTAACCTAACCTAATCTAACCTAACCTAAGCTAATCTAACATAACCTAACCTAACTAACTCCTGGATACCTATTTACTGCTAGGTGAACAGAGACATTCGGTGATAGGAAAGGCTACTAACATTTACAGCCCTACTTCTACAAACCTACCCTAAACCAACCTAACCTAATCTAATCTAACCTAACCTAACCTAATCTAATCTAACCTAACCTAAGCTAATCTAACATAACCTAACCTAACTAACTCCTGGATACCTATTTACTGCTAGGTGAACAGAGACATTCGGTGATAGGAAAGGCTACTAACATTTACAGCCCTACTTCTACAAACCTACCCTAAACCAACCTAACCTAATCTAATCTAACCTAACCTAACCTAATCTAATCTAACCTAACCTAAGCTAATCTAACATAACCTAACCTAACTAACTCCTGGATACCTATTTACTGCTAGGTGAACAGAGGCATTCGGTGATAGGAAAGGCTACTAACATTTACAGCCCTACTTCTACAAACCTACCCTAAACCAACCTAACCTAATCTATCCTAACCTAACCTAACCAAACCTAATCTAACCTAACCTAATCTAACCTAAGCTAATCTAACATAACCTAACCTAACTAACTCCTGGATACCTATTTACTGCTAGGTGAACAGAGGCATTCGGTGATAAGAAACGTTACCTAAAATTCAAGCAATTTTTTTTTTCTATTTTTTTATTGTTTTTAAATGTTTATAATTTATTTATACTTGATTCATTTTTTATAATGTTTTTACCTATTTCTATTTCTACAAACGTAGCCTATTTCCTAGCCTAAATTAACCTAAAAATGTGTGTGTATATATATATATATATATATATATATATATATATATATATATATATATATATATATATATATATATATATATATTTAAATATATATATATATATATATCAGTCGGTGGAATAATACAAATATTAAGCAACCACAAAATAACCAACATTAACTGTACCTTACCAACATATATATATATATATATATATATATATTTAAATATATATATATATATATATCAGTCGGTGGAATAATACAAATATTAAGCAACCACAAAATAACCAACATTAACTGTACCTTACCAACATACCCTAACCAATCAACCCTAACCAACCTAAGCTTACATATTATCTAAATTGCTTATTAAACCATAATTATGCTTGTATTCTAACCTCAAATTCTAACCTAATTCTAATTCTAACCTAATTCTAATTCTAACCAACCTAACCAACCTAACCAACCTAATCAACCAACCTAAGCAACCTAACCATCCAACCCAACCCAACCTAACCAACCTAACCTAACCAACCTAACCTAACCTAACCAACCAACCAACCAACCAACCTAACCAACCAACCTAACCAACCAATCTAACCAACCAACCTAACCTAACCTAACCTAACCAACCAACCTAACCAAGCAACCTAACCAACCAATCTAGCCTAACCAACCTAACCTAACCAACCTAACCTAACCAACCTAACCTAACCTAACCAACCTAACCTAACCTAACCAACCTAACCTAACCTAACCAACCAACCAACCAACCTAAGCAACCAACCTAACCAACCTAAGCAACCAACCTAACCAACCTAAGCAACCTAACCAGCCTTAGCAACCTAACCAACCTAAGCAACCTAAGCAACCTAACCAACCTAAGCAACCTAAGCAACCTAACCTAATCAACCAACCTAACCTAATCAACCTAAGCAACCTAACCTAAGCAACCTAACCTAACCAACCTAACCTAAGCAACCTAACCTAACCAACCAACCTACTTAACCAACCTAACCTAACCAACCTAACCTAACCAACCTAACCTAACCTCCCTTCTTATTATCTGACACGAACCTTCGGTTCGTGTCAGAGTCCATGAGTGTCCGTGTGCGTGTCCGTGTGAGTGTCCGTGTCCGTGTATCCATGGGGTTTTGGGTCCAGGAAGCTATTTGTGTCGACCCAAATTGCCTCCCTTCTCCCCACCTGAAATCCAGGTGGATTGAAAGACCTGCCCGAGGTCAGTGGATCCAGGTATCCGTCCGTGGCCCCCCGGACTTCAACCCTTCCCCACATTCCAAGGAGTCGGTCAATCAATCTTCGGCTATCCAGAGAATCTATCGAAACTGATGCTCCTACAGGAGGGGACACACAGAGAAATCTGTGCCCTGTACTTGCAACCGTTCCGACAGGCTCGAACGCAGATCTATCCGGATTAGGAACTTGTTCTATCCGACTAGGCCACGCTGGAGTTGCCTTCTGAATCAAATTTGGCACTTGTATTTATATCTCATAGCAAGGTTAGTTAGTGTCTATTTATCAACAGTTGCAATGATTGAGATGTGAAGTTGTTAATTTGTGTTGACAGTTAGAAATACCAGACAGCTTTGTTTGATAAGATTGCAGTCCCGTGTGGCAGTTTTACGAATGAATATTGGAGAATTTAGGCTAACTGACATGTGTGTGTGTGTGTGTGTTTAAAAGTATGTATTAATAATTAGTGTGGTGTTTCCAAATGAGTTTGTGAATGGTAAACAAGCAATGCAATATCTAATATGTGCTATTTTAGGCCTCGTTCTGTAAAATACATGTTTTACTAGGGAAGGAAAATCCGGTTTGTTTTTACCCTCGTTTATTTCAAGAATAAATAGTACATAGGCGAAGAAACGAAGGTTTTGGCTGGTTAAATATAGCGTTGTGGCCGCCATTTTCTGTGTTGGGCCGGGGGGGGGGGTGGTGGTTATGGAGGGGGCGGTATGGGGGGTAGGGGGGGGGGTTGGTGGGGGAGGGGGCAGGGGGAGAGGGGCCCTGAGGAGCTACCTTGGGAGGTGTTGTTGGTGGGGTAAGGGGGGGGGGATGGGTTGGCAGTTAGGTATTTAAATTTATTATTGTAAGATAGGTTATATAGGGCGAGGTGTTGAGGAAGGAATAAGAAAAGTGTTTGGGACTGAGTTGAGTGTATTAGTTGTTGTGATTGATGTTAGCAGGAAGGTAGGTGGTTGAAATGTGTAAAGATTTGTTAATGAGATCATTTGGTTAATAATGTAGGAATTAAGGGTAAGTGATCACTGGAGATAGATATTCAACAGTATATTAAGAGGCCAAGTTTTAGCAGGTAGGTAGGCCGGCCGGCCGGCAGAGAGAGACAATGGACTGCCAAACAGGTAGACGTTTTCTTCATGGATGGTAAACTATTATTAAAATGGCATGTACACATTTCCATGTGCGACATTCTTGTACACACACACACACACACACACACACACACACACACACACACACACACACACACACACACACACACACACACACACACACACACACTGACCCACAGAGACTGCCCAAATATGTATACTAACAGCAGCAGCAGTTGGTGTTCCCAGGCAGGTCACCCATCCAAGTACTAACCAAAGTCAACGGTGTTTAACCTGACAGATGTATGGGAGGAGACGCAGTGTTCTCAAGGTGATAGGTAGGTAGGTAGGTAGTATGGCCGTTGCTATTGTATACAAATAGTAAGTAATCACATGTGAGTGAGTGAGTGAGTCAGGATACTGGTAACTGCGGCGGGCAGGCAGGCGGAGGATACTCACACATAGCAGCCAATTCTCCATTAATGATAGTACTTATTGCAACTATTTAGTCAAATTAACCAACAACAAATGGACTACTACTACTACTACTACTGTTGCTCCAAAATAGAAATGTTGGGATGCCACCGCTGCCATTGATCTCGCACAAGTTGCTGCTGACAAATGACTCATCTTAGGCCTTGCATATGCTCTCTTAGGCTTCATTTAGTCAATAATTGTAACATCATTGAGTCGGGGGACAGGCAGACAGGCACTTTATACATGTTAGGCTTATAGTGGTCTCCAACACCCACCACCCCACAAGGTCCAACTAGTGACTAACCCTCACTCACTCACCACGCCCCAAGTAGCTAGCTTACTAACTCCTGGATACCTATTTACTGCTAGGTGAACAGAGACATTAGGTGATAGGAAAGGCTACTAACAATTACAGCCCTACTTCTACAAACCTACCCTAAACCAACCTAACCTAATCTAACCTAACCTAACCTAACCTAATCTAACCTAACCTAAGCTAATCTAACATAACCTAACCTAACTAACTCCTGGATACCTATTTACTGCTAGGTGAACAGAGACATTCGGTGATAGGAAAGGCTACTAACATTTACAGCCCTACTTCTACAAACCTACCCTAAACCAACCTAACCTAATCTAATCTAACCTAACCTAACCTAATCTAACCTAACCTAAGCTAATCTAACATAACCTAACCTAACTAACTCCTGGATACCTATTTACTGCTAGGTGAACAGAGACATTCGGTGATAGGAAAGGCTACTAACATTTACAGCCCTACTTCTACAAACCTACCCTAAACCAACCTAACCTAATCTAATCTAACCTAACCTAACCTAATCTAATCTAACCTAACCTAAGCTAATCTAACATAACCTAACCTAACTAACTCCTGGATACCTATTTACTGCTAGGTGAACAGAGACATTCGGTGATAGGAAAGGCTACTAACATTTACAGCCCTACTTCTACAAACCTACCCTAAACCAACCTAACCTAATCTAATCTAACCTAACCTAACCTAATCTAATCTAACCTAACCTAAGCTAATCTAACATAACCTAACCTAACTAACTCCTGGATACCTATTTACTGCTAGGTGAACAGAGGCATTCGGTGATAGGAAAGGCTACTAACATTTACAGCCCTACTTCTACAAACCTACCCTAAACCAACCTAACCTAATCTATCCTAACCTAACCTAACCAAACCTAATCTAACCTAACCTAATCTAACCTAAGCTAATCTAACATAACCTAACCTAACTAACTCCTGGATACCTATTTACTGCTAGGTGAACAGAGGCATTCGGTGATAAGAAACGTTACCTAAAATTCAAGCAATTTTTTTTTTCTATTTTTTTATTGTTTTTAAATGTTTATAATTTATTTATACTTGATTCATTTTTTATAATGTTTTTACCTATTTCTATTTCTACAAACGTAGCCTATTTCCTAGCCTAAATTAACCTAAAAATGTGTGTGTATATATATATATATATATATATATATATATATATATATATATATATATATATATATATATATATATATATATATATTTAAATATATATATATATATATATCAGTCGGTGGAATAATACAAATATTAAGCAACCACAAAATAACCAACATTAACTGTACCTTACCAACATATATATATATATATATATATATATTTAAATATATATATATATATATATCAGTCGGTGGAATAATACAAATATTAAGCAACCACAAAATAACCAACATTAACTGTACCTTACCAACATACCCTAACCAATCAACCCTAACCAACCTAAGCTTACATATTATCTAAATTGCTTATTAAACCATAATTATGCTTGTATTCTAACCTCAAATTCTAACCTAATTCTAATTCTAACCTAATTCTAATTCTAACCAACCTAACCAACCTAACCAACCTAATCAACCAACCTAAGCAACCTAACCATCCAACCCAACCCAACCTAACCAACCTAACCTAACCAACCTAACCTAACCTAACCAACCAACCAACCAACCAACCTAACCAACCAACCTAACCAACCAATCTAACCAACCAACCTAACCTAACCTAACCTAACCAACCAACCTAACCAAGCAACCTAACCAACCAATCTAGCCTAACCAACCTAACCTAACCAACCTAACCTAACCAACCTAACCTAACCTAACCAACCTAACCTAACCTAACCAACCTAACCTAACCTAACCAACCAACCAACCAACCTAAGCAACCAACCTAACCAACCTAAGCAACCAACCTAACCAACCTAAGCAACCTAACCAGCCTTAGCAACCTAACCAACCTAAGCAACCTAAGCAACCTAACCAACCTAAGCAACCTAAGCAACCTAACCTAATCAACCAACCTAACCTAATCAACCTAAGCAACCTAACCTAAGCAACCTAACCTAACCAACCTAACCTAAGCAACCTAACCTAACCAACCAACCTACTTAACCAACCTAACCTAACCAACCTAACCTAACCAACCTAACCTAACCTCCCTTCTTATTATCTGACACGAACCTTCGGTTCGTGTCAGAGTCCATGAGTGTCCGTGTGCGTGTCCGTGTGAGTGTCCGTGTCCGTGTATCCATGGGGTTTTGGGTCCAGGAAGCTATTTGTGTCGACCCAAATTGCCTCCCTTCTCCCCACCTGAAATCCAGGTGGATTGAAAGACCTGCCCGAGGTCAGTGGATCCAGGTATCCGTCCGTGGCCCCCCGGACTTCAACCCTTCCCCACATTCCAAGGAGTCGGTCAATCAATCTTCGGCTATCCAGAGAATCTATCGAAACTGATGCTCCTACAGGAGGGGACACACAGAGAAATCTGTGCCCTGTACTTGCAACCGTTCCGACAGGCTCGAACGCAGATCTATCCGGATTAGGAACTTGTTCTATCCGACTAGGCCACGCTGGAGTTGCCTTCTGAATCAAATTTGGCACTTGTATTTATATCTCATAGCAAGGTTAGTTAGTGTCTATTTATCAACAGTTGCAATGATTGAGATGTGAAGTTGTTAATTTGTGTTGACAGTTAGAAATACCAGACAGCTTTGTTTGATAAGATTGCAGTCCCGTGTGGCAGTTTTACGAATGAATATTGGAGAATTTAGGCTAACTGACATGTGTGTGTGTGTGTGTGTTTAAAAGTATGTATTAATAATTAGTGTGGTGTTTCCAAATGAGTTTGTGAATGGTAAACAAGCAATGCAATATCTAATATGTGCTATTTTAGGCCTCGTTCTGTAAAATACATGTTTTACTAGGGAAGGAAAATCCGGTTTGTTTTTACCCTCGTTTTATTTCAAGAATAAATAGTACATAGGCGAAGAAACGAAGGTTTTGGCTGGTTAAATATAGCGTTGTGGCCGCCATTTTCTGTGTTGGGCCGGGGGGGGGGGGGGTGGTGGTTATGGAGGGGGCGGTATGGGGGGTAGGGGGGGGGGGTTGGTGGGGGAGGGGGCAGGGGGAGAGGGGCCCTGAGGAGCTACCTTGGGAGGTGTTGTTGGTGGGGTAAGGGGGGGGGGATGGGTTGGCAGTTAGGTATTTAAATTTATTATTGTAAGATAGGTTATATAGGGCGAGGTGTTGAGGAAGGAATAAGAAAAGTGTTTGGGACTGAGTTGAGTGTATTAGTTGTTGTGATTGATGTTAGCAGGAAGGTAGGTGGTTGAAATGTGTAAAGATTTGTTAATGAGATCATTTGGTTAATAATGTAGGAATTAAGGGTAAGTGATCACTGGAGATAGATATTCAACAGTATATTAAGAGGCCAAGTTTTAGCAGGTAGGTAGGCCGGCCGGCCGGCAGAGAGAGACAATGGACTGCCAAACAGGTAGACGTTTTCTTCATGGATGGTAAACTATTATTAAAATGGCATGTACACATTTCCATGTGCGACATTCTTGTACACACACACACACACACACACACACACACACACACACACACACACACACACACACACACACACACACACACACACACACACACACACTGACCCACAGAGACTGCCCAAATATGTATACTAACAGCAGCAGCAGTTGGTGTTCCCAGGCAGGTCACCCATCCAAGTACTAACCAAAGTCAACGGTGTTTAACCTGACAGATGTATGGGAGGAGACGCAGTGTTCTCAAGGTGATAGGTAGGTAGGTAGGTAGTATGGCCGTTGCTATTGTATACAAATAGTAAGTAATCACATGTGAGTGAGTGAGTGAGTCAGGATACTGGTAACTGCGGCGGGCAGGCAGGCGGAGGATACTCACACATAGCAGCCAATTCTCCATTAATGATAGTACTTATTGCAACTATTTAGTCAAATTAACCAACAACAAATGGACTACTACTACTACTACTACTGTTGCTCCAAAATAGAAATGTTGGATGCCACCGCTGCCATTGATCTCGCACAAGTTGCTGCTGACAAATGACTCATCTTAGGCCTTGCATATGCTCTCTTAGGCTTCATTTAGTCAATAATTGTAACATCATTGAGTCGGGGGACAGGCAGACAGGCACTTTATACATGTTAGGCTTATAGTGGTCTCCAACACCCACCACCCCACAAGGTCCAACTAGTGACTAACCCTCACTCACTCACCACGCCCCAAGTAGCTAGCTTACTAACTCCTGGATACCTATTTACTGCTAGGTGAACAGAGACATTAGGTGATAGGAAAGGCTACTAACAATTACAGCCCTACTTCTACAAACCTACCCTAAACCAACCTAACCTAATCTAACCTAACCTAACCTAACCTAATCTAACCTAACCTAAGCTAATCTAACATAACCTAACCTAACTAACTCCTGGATACCTATTTACTGCTAGGTGAACAGAGACATTCGGTGATAGGAAAGGCTACTAACATTTACAGCCCTACTTCTACAAACCTACCCTAAACCAACCTAACCTAATCTAATCTAACCTAACCTAACCTAATCTAACCTAACCTAAGCTAATCTAACATAACCTAACCTAACTAACTCCTGGATACCTATTTACTGCTAGGTGAACAGAGACATTCGGTGATAGGAAAGGCTACTAAACATTTACAGCCCTACTTCTACAAACCTACCCTAAACCAACCTAACCTAATCTAATCTAACCTAACCTAACCTAATCTAATCTAACCTAACCTAAGCTAATCTAACATAACCTAACCTAACTAACTCCTGGATACCTATTTACTGCTAGGTGAACAGAGACATTCGGTGATAGGAAAGGCTACTAACATTTACCATCTAACCTAACCTAAGCTAATCTAACATAACCTAACCTAACTAACTCCTGGATACCTATTTACTGCTAGGTGAACAGAGACATTCGGTGATAGGAAAGGCTACTAACATTTACAGCCCTACTTCTACAAACCTACCCTAAACCAACCTAACCTAATCTAATCTAACCTAACCTAACCTAATCTAATCTAACCTAACCTAAGCTAATCTAACATAACCTAACCTAACTAACTCCTGGATACCTATTTACTGCTAGGTGAACAGAGGCATTCGGTGATAGGAAAGGCTACTAACATTTACAGCCCTACTTCTACAAACCTACCCTAAACCAACCTAACCTAATCTATCCTAACCTAACCTAACCAAACCTAATCTAACCTAACCTAATCTAACCTAAGCTAATCTAACATAACCTAACCTAACTAACTCCTGGATACCTATTTACTGCTAGGTGAACAGAGGCATTCGGTGATAAGAAACGTTACCTAAAATTCAAGCAATTTTTTTTTTCTATTTTTTTATTGTTTTTAAATGTTTATAATTTATTTATACTTGATTCATTTTTTATAATGTTTTTACCTATTTCTATTTCTACAAACGTAGCCTATTTCCTAGCCTAAATTAACCTAAAAATGTGTGTGTATATATATATATATATATATATATATATATATATATATATATATATATATATATATATATATATATATATATATATTTAAATATATATATATATATATATCAGTCGGTGGAATAATACAAATATTAAGCAACCACAAAATAACCAACATTAACTGTACCTTACCAACATATATATATATATATATATATATATATTTAAATATATATATATATATATATCAGTCGGTGGAATAATACAAATATTAAGCAACCACAAAATAACCAACATTAACTGTACCTTACCAACATACCCTAACCAATCAACCCTAACCAACCTAAGCTTACATATTATCTAAATTGCTTATTAAACCATAATTATGCTTGTATTCTAACCTCAAATTCTAACCTAATTCTAATTCTAACCTAATTCTAATTCTAACCAACCTAACCAACCTAACCAACCTAATCAACCAACCTAAGCAACCTAACCATCCAACCCAACCCAACCTAACCAACCTAACCTAACCAACCTAACCTAACCTAACCAACCAACCAACCAACCAACCTAACCAACCAACCTAACCAACCAATCTAACCAACCAACCTAACCTAACCTAACCTAACCAACCAACCTAACCAAGCAACCTAACCAACCAATCTAGCCTAACCAACCTAACCTAACCAACCTAACCTAACCAACCTAACCTAACCTAACCAACCTAACCTAACCTAACCAACCTAACCTAACCTAACCAACCAACCAACCAACCTAAGCAACCAACCTAACCAACCTAAGCAACCAACCTAACCAACCTAAGCAACCTAACCAGCCTTAGCAACCTAACCAACCTAAGCAACCTAAGCAACCTAACCAACCTAAGCAACCTAAGCAACCTAACCTAATCAACCAACCTAACCTAATCAACCTAAGCAACCTAACCTAAGCAACCTAACCTAACCAACCTAACCTAAGCAACCTAACCTAACCAACCAACCTACTTAACCAACCTAACCTAACCAACCTAACCTAACCAACCTAACCTAACCTCCCTTCTTATTATCTGACACGAACCTTCGGTTCGTGTCAGAGTCCATGAGTGTCCGTGTGCGTGTCCGTGTGAGTGTCCGTGTCCGTGTATCCATGGGGTTTTGGGTCCAGGAAGCTATTTGTGTCGACCCAAATTGCCTCCCTTCTCCCCACCTGAAATCCAGGTGGATTGAAAGACCTGCCCGAGGTCAGTGGATCCAGGTATCCGTCCGTGGCCCCCCGGACTTCAACCCTTCCCCACATTCCAAGGAGTCGGTCAATCAATCTTCGGCTATCCAGAGAATCTATCGAAACTGATGCTCCTACAGGAGGGGACACACAGAGAAATCTGTGCCCTGTACTTGCAACCGTTCCGACAGGCTCGAACGCAGATCTATCCGGATTAGGAACTTGTTCTATCCGACTAGGCCACGCTGGAGTTGCCTTCTGAATCAAATTTGGCACTTGTATTTATATCTCATAGCAAGGTTAGTTAGTGTCTATTTATCAACAGTTGCAATGATTGAGATGTGAAGTTGTTAATTTGTGTTGACAGTTAGAAATACCAGACAGCTTTGTTTGATAAGATTGCAGTCCCGTGTGGCAGTTTTACGAATGAATATTGGAGAATTTAGGCTAACTGACATGTGTGTGTGTGTGTGTGTTTAAAAGTATGTATTAATAATTAGTGTGGTGTTTCCAAATGAGTTTGTGAATGGTAAACAAGCAATGCAATATCTAATATGTGCTATTTTAGGCCTCGTTCTGTAAAATACATGTTTTACTAGGGAAGGAAAATCCGGTTTGTTTTTACCCTCGTTTTATTTCAAGAATAAATAGTACATAGGCGAAGAAACGAAGGTTTTGGCTGGTTAAATATAGCGTTGTGGCCGCCATTTTCTGTGTTGGGCCGGGGGGGGGGGGGGTGGTGGTTATGGAGGGGGCGGTATGGGGGGTAGGGGGGGGGGGTTGGTGGGGGAGGGGGCAGGGGGAGAGGGGCCCTGAGGAGCTACCTTGGGAGGTGTTGTTGGTGGGGTAAGGGGGGGGGGATGGGTTGGCAGTTAGGTATTTAAATTTATTATTGTAAGATAGGTTATATAGGGCGAGGTGTTGAGGAAGGAATAAGAAAAGTGTTTGGGACTGAGTTGAGTGTATTAGTTGTTGTGATTGATGTTAGCAGGAAGGTAGGTGGTTGAAATGTGTAAAGATTTGTTAATGAGATCATTTGGTTAATAATGTAGGAATTAAGGGTAAGTGATCACTGGAGATAGATATTCAACAGTATATTAAGAGGCCAAGTTTTAGCAGGTAGGTAGGCCGGCCGGCCGGCAGAGAGAGACAATGGACTGCCAAACAGGTAGACGTTTTCTTCATGGATGGTAAACTATTATTAAAATGGCATGTACACATTTCCATGTGCGACATTCTTGTACACACACACACACACACACACACACACACACACACACACACACACACACACACACACACACACACACACACACACACACACACTGACCCACAGAGACTGCCCAAATATGTATACTAACAGCAGCAGCAGTTGGTGTTCCCAGGCAGGTCACCCATCCAAGTACTAACCAAAGTCAACGGTGTTTAACCTGACAGATGTATGGGAGGAGACGCAGTGTTCTCAAGGTGATAGGTAGGTAGGTAGGTAGTATGGCCGTTGCTATTGTATACAAATAGTAAGTAATCACATGTGAGTGAGTGAGTGAGTCAGGATACTGGTAACTGCGGCGGGCAGGCAGGCGGAGGATACTCACACATAGCAGCCAATTCTCCATTAATGATAGTACTTATTGCAACTATTTAGTCAAATTAACCAACAACAAATGGACTACTACTACTACTACTACTGTTGCTCCAAAATAGAAATGTTGGGATGCCACCGCTGCCATTGATCTCGCACAAGTTGCTGCTGACAAATGACTCATCTTAGGCCTTGCATATGCTCTCTTAGGCTTCATTTAGTCAATAATTGTAACATCATTGAGTCGGGGGACAGGCAGACAGGCACTTTATACATGTTAGGCTTATAGTGGTCTCCAACACCCACCACCCCACAAGGTCCAACTAGTGACTAACCCTCACTCACTCACCACGCCCCAAGTAGCTAGCTTACTAACTCCTGGATACCTATTTACTGCTAGGTGAACAGAGACATTAGGTGATAGGAAAGGCTACTAACAATTACAGCCCTACTTCTACAAACCTACCCTAAACCAACCTAACCTAATCTAACCTAACCTAACCTAACCTAATCTAACCTAACCTAAGCTAATCTAACATAACCTAACCTAACTAACTCCTGGATACCTATTTACTGCTAGGTGAACAGAGACATTCGGTGATAGGAAAGGCTACTAACATTTACAGCCCTACTTCTACAAACCTACCCTAAACCAACCTAACCTAATCTAATCTAACCTAATCTAACCTAATCTAACCTAACCTAAGCTAATCTAACATAACCTAACCTAACTAACTCCTGGATACCTATTTACTGCTAGGTGAACAGAGACATTCGGTGATAGGAAAGGCTACTAACATTTACAGCCCTACTTCTACAAACCTACCCTAAACCAACCTAACCTAATCTAATCTAACCTAACCTAACCTAATCTAATCTAACCTAACCTAAGCTAATCTAACATAACCTAACCTAACTAACTCCTGGATACCTATTTACTGCTAGGTGAACAGAGACATTCGGTGATAGGAAAGGCTACTAACATTTACAGCCCTACTTCTACAAACCTACCCTAAACCAACCTAACCTAATCTAATCTAACCTAACCTAACCTAATCTAATCTAACCTAACCTAAGCTAATCTAACATAACCTAACCTAACTAACTCCTGGATACCTATTTACTGCTAGGTGAACAGAGGCATTCGGTGATAGGAAAGGCTACTAACATTTACAGCCCTACTTCTACAAACCTACCCTAAACCAACCTAACCTAATCTATCCTAACCTAACCTAACCAAACCTAATCTAACCTAACCTAATCTAACCTAAGCTAATCTAACATAACCTAACCTAACTAACTCCTGGATACCTATTTACTGCTAGGTGAACAGAGGCATTCGGTGATAAGAAACGTTACCTAAAATTCAAGCAATTTTTTTTTTCTATTTTTTTATTGTTTTTAAATGTTTATAATTTATTTATACTTGATTCATTTTTTATAATGTTTTTACCTATTTCTATTTCTACAAACGTAGCCTATTTCCTAGCCTAAATTAACCTAAAAATGTGTGTGTATATATATATATATATATATATATATATATATATATATATATATATATATATATATATATATATATATATATATATATATATATATATATATATATATATTTAAATATATATATATATATATATCAGTCGGTGGAATAATACAAATATTACACCTAAGCAACCACAAAATAACCAACATTAACTGTACCTTACCAACATACCCTAACCAATCAACCCTAACCAACCTAAGCTTACATATTATCTAAATTGCTTATTAAACCATAATTATGCTTGTATTCTAACCTCAAATTCTAACCTAATTCTAATTCTAACCTAATTCTAATTCTAACCAACCTAACCAACCTAACCAACCTAATCAACCAACCTAAGCAACCTAACCATCCAACCCAACCCAACCTAACCAACCTAACCTAACCAACCTAACCTAACCTAACCAACCAACCAACCAACCAACCTAACCAACCAACCTAACCAACCAATCTAACCAACCAACCTAACCTAACCTAACCTAACCAACCAACCTAACCAACCAACCTAACCAACCAATCTAGCCTAACCAACCTAACCTAACCAACCTATCCTAACCAACCTAACCTAACCTAACCAACCTAACCTAACCTAACCAACCTAACCTAACCTAACCAACCAACCAACCAACCTAAGCAACCAACCTAACCAACCTAAGCAACCAACCTAACCAACCTAAGCAACCTAACCAGCCTTAGCAACCTAACCAACCTAAGCAACCTAAGCAACCTAACCAACCTAAGCAACCTAAGCAACCTAACCTAATCAACCAACCTAACCTAATCAACCTAAGCAACCTAACCTAAGCAACCTAACCTAACCAACCAACCTAAGCAACCAACCTAAGCAACCTAACCTAACCAACCAACCTAACCAAGCAACCTAACCAACCAACCTAACCGAAGAACCTAATCAACCAACCAACCTAACCAAGCAACCTAACCAACCAACCTAACCAAAGAACCTAATCAACCAACCTAACCAAAGAACCTAATCAACCAACCTAACCAAGCAACCTAACCAACCAACCCAACCTAAGCTAACCAACGTAATCAACCATCCTAACCAACGTAACCAACCTAACTAAGCTATCAAACCAACCAACCAACCTAAGCTATCCAACCAACCAACCTAACAAACCTAAGCTATCTAACCTAACCAAGCAACCTAACCAACCAACCTAACCAACCAAACCAACCAACCTAACCAACCAACCTAAGCAATCCAACCAACCAACCTATGCTATCCAACCAACCAACCTAAGCTATCCAACCAACCAACCAACCTAACCAACCAACCTAAGCAATGTAACCTAACCTAACCTAAGGTTGAGCAACCTAACCTGAGCAACCTAACCTGAGCAACCTAACCTGAGCAACCTAACCTGAGCAACCGAACCTGAGCAACCTAACCTGAGCAACCGAACCTGAGCAACCTAACCTGAGCAACCTAACCTGAGCAACCTAACCTGAGCAACCGAACCTGAGCAACCTAACCTGAGCAACCGAACCTGAGCAACCTAACCTGAGCAACCTAACCTGAGCAACCTAACCTGAGCAACCGAACCTGAGCAACCTAACCTGAGCAACCTAACCTGAGCAACCTAACCTGAGCAACCGAACCTGAGCAACCTAACCTGAGCAACCGAACCTGAGCAACCTAACCTGAGCAACCTAACCTGAGCAACCTAACCTGAGCAACCTAACCTGAGCAACCGAACCTGAGCAACCTAACCTGAGCAACCTAACCTGAGCAACCTAACCTGAGCAACCTAACCTGAGCAACCGAACCTGAGCAACCTAACCTGAGCAACCGAACCTGAGCAACCGAACCTGAGCGACCTAACCTGAGCGACCTAACCTGAGCAACCGAACCTGAGCAACCGAACCTGAGCGACCTAACCTGAGCGACCTAACCTGAGCAACCGAACCTGAGCAACCTAACCTGAGCAACCTAACCTAACCTAACCTAACCTAACCTAACCTAACCTAACCTAACCTAACCTAACCAACCAACCAACCTACTTAACCAACCTAACCTAACCAACCTAACCTAACCTAACCAACCTAACCTAACCTCCCTTCTTATTATCTGACACGAACCGAAGGTTCGTGTCAGAGTCCATGAGTGTCCGTGTGCGTGTCCGTGTGAGTGTCCGTGTCCGTGTATCCAAGGGGTTTTGGGTCCAGGAAGCTATTTGTGTCGACCCAAATTGCCTCCCTTCTCCCCACCTGAAATCCAGGTGGATTGAAAGACCTGCCCGAGGTCAGTGGATCCAGGTATCCGTCCGTGGCCCCCCGGACTTCAACCCTTCCCCACATTCCAAGGAGTCGGTCAATCAATCTTCGGCTATCCAGAGAATCTATCGAAACTGATGCTCCTACAGGAGGGGACACACAGAGAAATCTGTGCCCTGTACTTGCAACCGTTCCGACAGGCTCGAACGCAGGTCTATCCGGATTAGGAACTTGTTCTATCCGACTAGGCCACGCTGGAGTTGCCTTCTGAATCAAATTTGGCACTTGTATTTATATCTCATAGCAAGGTTAGTTAGTGTCTATTTATCAACAGTTGCAATGATTGAGATGTGAAGTTGTTAATTTGTGTTGACAGTTAGAAAGACCTGACAGCTTTGTTTGATAAGGTTGCAGTCCCGTGAGGCAGTTTTATGAATGAATATTGGAGAATTTAGGCTAACTGACATGTGTGTGTGTGTGTGTGTACTCACATAGTTGTACTCACCTAGTTGTGTTTGCGGGGGTTGAGCTCTGGCTCTTTGGTCCCGCCTCTCAACCGTCAATCAACAGGTGTACAGATTCCTGAGCCTATTGGGCTCTATCATATCTACACTTGAAACTGTGTATGGAGTCAGCCTCCACCACATCACCTCCTAATGCATTCCATTTGTCAACCACTCTGACACTAAAAAAGTTCTTTCTAATATCTCTGTGGCTCATTTGGGCACTCAGTTTCCACCTGTGTCCCCTAGTGCGTGTGCCCCTTGTGTTAAATAGACCGTCTTTATCTACCTTATCAATTCCCGTCAGAATCTTGAATGTGGTGATCATGTCCCCCTTAACTCTTCTGTCTTCCAGCGAAGTGAGGTTAAATTCCCATAGTCTCTCCTCGTAGCTCATACCTCACAGCTCGGGTACTAGTCTGGTGGCACACATTTGAACCTTTTCCAGTTTAGTCTTATCCTTGACTAGATATGGACTCCATGCTGGGGCTGCATACTCCAGGATTGGCCTGACTTATGTGGTATACAAAGTTCTGAATGATTCTTTACACAAGTTTCTGAATGCCGTTCGTATGTTGGCCAGCCTGGCATATACCGCTGATGTTATCCTCTTGATATGTGCTGCAGGAGACAGGTCTGGCGTGATATCAACCCCTAAGTCTTTTTCCTTCTTTGACTTCTGAAGAATTTCCTCTCCCAGATGATACCTTGTATCTGGCCTCCTGCTCCCTACACCTATCTCCATTACATTACATTTGGTTGGGTTAAACTCTAACAACCATTTGTTCGACCATTCCTTCAGCTTGTCTAGGTCTTCTTGAAACCTCAAAAAGTCCTCTTTGGTTTTAATCCTTCTCATAATTTTAGCAGCGTCCGCAAACATTGAGAGAAATGAATCGATACCCTCCGGGAGATCATTTACATATATCAGAAACAAGATAGGACCGAGTACAGAGCCCTGTGGGACTCCACTGGTGACTTCACGCCAATCGGAGGTCTCACCCCCTCACCGTAACTCTCTGCTTCCTATTGCTTAGATACTCCCTTATCCACTGGAGCACCTTACCAGCTACACCTGCCTGTCTCTCCAGCTTATGTACCAGCCTCTTATGCGCACACACACACACACACACACACACACACACATACACACACACACACACACACACACACACACACACACACACACACACACACACACACACACACACACACACAGTGTTGGAAGACAGAAGAGTTAGGGGGGACATGATCACCACATTCAAGATTCTCAAGGGAATTGATAAGGTAGATAATGACAGGCTATTTAACACAAGGGGCACATGCACAAGGGGACACAGGTGGAAACTGAGCGCCAAATGAGCCACAGAGATATTAGAAAGAACTTTTTTAGTGTCAGAGTGGTTGACAAATAGAATGCATTAGGAAGTGATGTGGTGGAGGCTGACTCCATACACAGTTTCAAGTGTAGATATGATAGAGCCCAGTAGGCTCAGGAATCTGTACACCTGTTGAGAGGCGGGACCAAAGAGCCAGAGCTCAACCCCCGCAAACACAACTAGGTGAGTACACACACACACACACACACACACACACACACACACACACACACACACACACACACACACACACAGGCACAATAACAATGGGAGGACCAAGAATAGTAGTAGCAGTAATATACAACCCTCCACCAAATGACAGGAGACCCAGTCAAGAGTATGAAAACAACAACAAGGCAGTTAACACTATAATTGAGAGGGCAGCCTCTGCTGCCTGTAGAAATAGATCCCACCTGCTCATCATGGGCGACTTCAATCACGGAAAGATTGACTGGGAGAACAAGGAACCGCATGGAGGCGAGGATACGTGGAGAGCCAAACTATTGGAGGTGGTGACAAGCAACTTTTTAACCCAGCATGTCGGAGAACCCACAAGGATGAGAGGCAATGACGAACCAGCGAGACTCGACCTAGTCTTCACTCTGAACGACTCCGACATAAGAGAAATCGGTTTTGAGGACCCAGTAGGAATGAGCGACCACAGTGTACTGGTGTTTGAGTACTTGATTGAAGAAGGGTTATTGAACTCGAGGAGGGATACCGAAACCAAAAGGTTAGCATACCGAAAGGGAAACTATGAGGGGATAAGAAAATTCCTAACAGATATAGCATGGGAAACAGAGCTCAGGGGAAAGACGGCCCAAGATATGATGGATTACATCACGCAGAAGTGCAAGGACGCAGCAAACAAGTTTGTCCCAGTCCAAAAGGAAAACAGAGAAATGAAGATGAGAAACCCATGGTTTAATCAAAGATGTAGGCTAGCTAAGCAGCAAAGTAAAAGGGCATGGAGAAACTATAGGAATAACAGGACACTGGAGAGCAGAGAAAGATACCAGAATGCCAGGAATGAATATGTCAGGATGAGAAGAGAGGCAGAAAGACAATACGAAAATGACATCGCAAGCAAGGCAAAGACTCAGCCTACATTGTTGCATAGCCACATTAGGAGAAAAACAACAGTAAAGGAACAGGTTATGAGATTAAGGATAGGGGCGGAAGGATTCACTACAAATGACAAGGAAGTGTGTGAGGAATTGAATAAGAAATTCCAGGAGGTCTTCACCTTAGAACAAGGAGAAATTCCAGAGGTAAGTGAGGGAATAGCTAACCAGGAACCACTGGAAGAGTTTGAGATTACCAGTGGGGAAGTAAGGAAGTGTTTACTAGAGTTGGACGTGACGAAGGCTATAGGCCCAGATGGAATCTCCCCTTGGGTTCTAAAGGAAGGAGCAAGAGAACTGAGCCTACCACTCTCCATAGTGTATAACAAATCACTGGCAACAGGGGAACTGCCAGATATTTGGAAAGCAGCTAACGTAGTCCCGATATACAAGAAAGGGGATAGACAGGAGGCACTGAACTACAGGCCAGTGTCCCTAACCTGCATACCATGCAAGCTGATGGAGAAGATTGTGCGAAAAAAAACTAGTGGAGCATCTGGAGCGAAGGAACTTTGTAACACAGCATCAACATGGGTTCAGGGATGGCAGGTCCTGCCTCACAGGGTTACTTGAATTCTACGACCAGGCAACAAAAATAAGGCAAGAAAGAGAAGGGTGGGCAGACTGCATATTTTTGGATTGTCAGAAAGCCTTTGATACAGTGCCACACAAGAGGCTAGTGCGAAAGTTGGAGATGCAGGCTGGAGTGAGAGGGAAGGTACTCCGGTGGATAGAGGAATACCTAAGCAACAGGAGACAACGAGTCTGTGTGAGGGGTGAGGTCTCAGATTGGCGAGACGTCACAAGTGGAGTCCCGCAGGGGTCAGTCCTTGGACCTATACTGTTTCTGGTATATGTAAATCATCTCCCAGAGGGTATAGATTCGTTCCTCTCAATGTTTGCCGACGATGCAAAAATTATGAGGAGGATTGAAACAGAGGATGATAGTAGGAGGCTACAAGATGACCTGGATAGACTGAGTGAATGGTCCAACAAATGGCTGTTGAAGTTCAACCCGAGTAAATGCAAAGTAATGAAACTAGGCAGTGGAAACAGGAGGCCAGGCACAGGATACAGAATAGGAGATGAAGTACTTAATGAAACAGACAGAGAGAAAGATCTAGGAGTTGATATCACACCAAACCTGTCTCCTGAAGCCCACATAAAGAGAATAACGTCTGCGGCATATGCGAGGCTGGCTAACATCAGAACGGCGTTCAGGAACCTGTGTAAGGAATCATTCAGAATCTTGTACACCACATATGTAAGACCAATCCTGGAGTATGCGGCCCCAGCATGGAGCCCGTACCTTGTCAAGCACAAGACGAAGCTGGAAAAAGTCCAAAGGTATGCTACTAGACTAGTCCCAGAACTAAGAGGCATGAGTTATGAGGAAAGGCTGCGGGAAATGCACCTCACGACACTGGAAGACAGAAGAGTAAGGGGGGACATGATCACAACCTACAAAATCCTCAGGGGAATCGACCGGGTAAACAAGGATGAACTTTTCAACACTGGTGGGACGCGAACAAGGGGACACAGGTGGAAGCTGAGTACCCAAATGAGCCACAGAGACGTTAGAAAGAACTTTTTCAGTGTCAGAGTAGTTAGCAAATGGAATGCATTAGGAAGTGATGTGGTGGAGGCTGACTCCATTCACAGTTTCAAATGTAGATATGATAGAGCCCAATAGGCTCAGGAATCTGTACACCAGTTGATTGACGGTTGAGAGGCGGGACCAAAGAGCCAGAGCTCAACCCCCGCAAGCACAATTAGGTGAGTACAATTAGGTGAGTACACACACACACACAGGAAGCAGCCCGTAGCAGCTGTCTAACTCCCAGGTACCTATTTACTGCTAGGTAACAGAGGCATTCAGGGTAAAAGAAACTCTGCCCATCGTTTCTCGCCGGCGCCCGGGATCGAACCCGTAACCACACGATCACGTGTCCAGCGTGCTGTCCACTCGGCCACCGGCTGTGTGTGTGTGCGTATGGGCGTTAATCTACGACTCTAATATGACTCACTGGCTGCTGGCGTCATCCAAAAGGCTGACTCACTTAAGGCTGAACTGGACACCGTCCATCCAGGACTTAGTAAAGACTGTCTTAGTGATCTTAAAGACCCCCTCCCCCCCCCCCCCGCAGGTCCAGGCTGAGGGCAACACAGCTCGTGGCAGATGCAACAGCATAAAACCATCTTAGTATAATTGTTTGCAACATTGCCATGAGTTTACCAACACTGTTTTACCCATTCACATGCATTTTGAACCCCATTGCCATACTTTTTTTACCCTATTGCCATACTTTTTTTTACCCTATTGCCATACTTGTTTACCCTATTGCCATACTTGTTTACCCTATTGCCATACTTTTTCCCCATTGCCATGCATAATAATCATTGCTTAAAAACATATATTTGAAGGAAATTAAGACTTAATTATTGGTAGCATTTGCAAGTAAAAGGTTATACAAAACAAATAATAGCGTGAAAGACAGACTGTTTTAGCGTGAAGAAACAGCTTCAGCGTCAAGAAACAAAAACAGCTTCAGCGTCAAGAAACAAAAACAGCTTCAGCGTCAAGAAACAAAAACAGCTTCAGCGTCAAGAAACAAAAACAGCTTCAGCGTCAAGAAACAAAAACAGCTTCAGCGTCAAGAAACAAAGACAGCTTCAGCGTCAAGAAACAAAGACAGCTTCAGCGTCAAGAAACAAAAACAGCTTTAGCATGAAAGAACAAAAACAGCTTTAGCATGAAAGAACAAAAACAGCTTTAGCATGAAGGAACAAAAACAGCTTTAGCGTCAAGAAACAAAGACAGCTTCAGCGTCAAGAAACAAAAACAGCTTTAGCATGATAGAACAAAAACAGCTTTAGCATGAAGGAACAAAAACAGCTTTAGCATGAAGGAGCAAAAACAGCTTTAGCATGAAGGAGCAAAAACAGCTTTAGCGTGAAGGAACAAAAACAGCTTTAGCGTGAAGGAACAAAAACAGCTTCAGCGTCAAGAAACAAAGACAGCTTCAGCGTCAAGAAACAAAGACAGCTTCAGCGTCAATAAACAAAGACAGCTTCAGCGTCAAGAAACAAAGACAGCTTCAGCGTCAAGAAACAAAGACAGCTTCAGCGTCAAGAAACAAAAACAGCTTTAGCATGAAAGAACAAAAACAGCTTTACCATGAAGGAACAAAAACAGCTTCAGCGTCAAGAAACAAAGACAGCTTTAGCATGAAGGAACAAAGACAGCTTTAGCATGAAGGAACAAAGACAGCTTTAGCATGAAGGAACAAAGACAGCTTTAGCATGAAGGAACAAAAACAGCTTTAGCATGAAGGAACAAAGACAGCTTTAGCGTGAAGGAACAAAGACAGCTTTAGCATGAAGGAACAAAGACAGCTTTAGCATGAAGGAACAAAGACAGCTTTAGCATGAAGGAACAAAGACAGCTTTAGCATGAAGGAACAAAAACAGCTTTAGCGTGAAGGAACAAAGACAGCTTTAGCATGAAGGAACAAAGACAGCTTTAGCATGAAGGAACAAAGACAGCTTTAGCATGAAGGAACAAAGACAGCTTTAGCGTGAAGGAACAAAAACAGCTTTAGCGTGAAGGAACAAAAACAGCTTTAGCATGAAGGAACAAAAACAGCTTTAGCATGAAGGAACAAAAACAGCTTTAGCATGAAGGAACAAAAACAGCTTTAGCATGAAGGAACAAAAACAGCTTTAGCGTGAAGGAACAAAAACAGCTTTAGCATGAAGGAACAAAAACAGCTTTAGCATGAAGGAACAAAAACAGCTTTAGCGTGAAGGAACAAAAACAGCTTTAGCATGAAGGAACAAAAACAGCTTTAGCATGAAGGAACAAAAACAGCTTTAGCATGAAGGAACAAAAACAGCTTTAGCATGAAGGAACAAAAACAGCTTTAGCATGAAGGAACAAAAACAGCTTCAGCGTCAAGAAACAAAGACAGCTTTAACATGAAGGAACAAAAACAGCTTCAGCGTGAAGAGTGAAAGAGATAGAGGCCCCAAGAGACTCCACACCTTAAAATATATATAAGATAAAGTTTAAAATACAACTGTAGCTCTTCCAAACCACTTTTATTTTGGTGTAGTGGCTAAACTGTATGAACCAAACCCAGCAATATTAGAAGCATGGACACCAACACCCAAATAGAACAAGTAGCGGGAAGACATTTGAAATTGAATTATTTGACGGTTGACAATACCGTTAACCGTCATGGTTCAAATTTGAAAGGAGGTAGGGATTTAAAATTTAATTATTTAACGGTCTAAAAATACACCACAACGATAGACGTGGCTATATATATACACTGAGAAGTATAACTCCCCTTTTTTGCTGTATACTGAGAGTATACTTTAGTCCAGTATACTTGTGGTCACCTTAAGAACCTTGCAGATAGGCCTTAGGCCTTAAAGACAAGCGTCAATGTAAGGATGACATGTGCAGCCACAGATGTACTTGTAGCAGACATGGAGAATGTCTCCAGCAGCCTCTTCCCCCTCACAACACTATTCTAACAACTCCGCCCAATGAACTTTTCAAAATAATTAGTTCTACCCTTACCCATTTTCCCTCATAAAAAGGCCTAGTTATCTCATCAGAAGTAACAAGACTTTTCATAATGTTGTACTTAGAATCTATAGACTATAAATTACTCATTACTTTACTCCGTGTCATAGAAAACGGCGTGAAGGTTTGTGGGTGCCTACCATTTGCATAAACAGCAAACCAATTTCGTTTTTTGCTGGTCCTGTTGATTCTATCTAATTTTCAATTGCTTTCCTTATTTGCAATAAATTATTATTTTGGTGGATATGTTGAGTTTACTGAGCTGTCTGTCATGAGTGTGGTGGGGGGGGGGAGGGAGGAGCTGGGCCGCCTACAGCCACTCCGACTGTCTCACCACGCGGCTGTTAAAGGCTTTGTCTCAGGTTAGTGTGGGTCACCCAGGTGTGGGAGGAGACACAGGTGTGGGTGTTGGTGCAGGTGTGGGAGGCCATGTAGGTGTGGAGGACCACAGATACTAGGGGGGGGAAATGACGATGATGTGTGAGATGACGGGTGTGGCATGTGATATTGGTACATATGAGGCTGCGTGTTTAGAAATATGTGGTTTTGGGGGGTGAGTGAGAGTGAGTGAACTGTGAGGGTGAGAGTGAGTGAACTGTAAGAGGGCTGAGTGAGAGTGAGTGACTGTGAGAGAGGGTGAGTGAGAGTGAGTGAACTGTGAGGGTGAGAGTGAGTAACTGTGAGAGAGGGTGAGTGAGAGTGATTGGACTGTAAGAGAGGGTGAGTGAGAGTGAATGGACTGTGAGAGGGGTGAGTGAGTGGGTGGAGGTTGGTGTGAAATGTCAGCAGGTGAGAGGGTCCACAGTAGTTTCCCCTCACCCCCTCATCCACCTGCCTCTTCACTCCAGGACCCCCCCCCCACTCATCTGCCCTTTCCTCATAACTCCTCATCTGTCATCTGAGGCCAGTGGCACTCACCTCCCCCCTACATCTGAGTGCCTCACACACACTTGTATGCCGCTAGCAGGTGTGTGTGTGACGTGTGTATGAAGCCCTCAAGTATGCTGCCCTCACGTCTATGCTTCCCATATGAGTAAGCTGCACAGGCACATGTGCAGTCTGCGAGCCTGTGTCACCCACGCTCCTATGCCTCATGACATTCGTGAGGTACACATACACACACACTCATGCCGCCCACGTACTCATGCCGCCCATGGACTCATAGCACCGCCAAACCCATGAGTGTTCATCAATAAACACTCGGGCGTAATAGACGCATTCCAGCACATATGTACGCCCGCACATACGTACACCCGCACGTACGTACGTCCGCACATATGTACGCCCACACGTACACACTGGGAAGCATACACGAACCTCCCTCTCAGACCACCTCGGTAGTTATCTAAGTATTTGCGATGGTCCGAAAGCATATTACGGTTTCAGTGATAGCCTACTGACAAACAGGGAAATGAACCTTTGTCCTAAACAGAAATTATTCTCAAGTTATACATTTATTGTTATATAAATCCAGACGGGACACCACGAGCGAAGCTCTCGTCATGTAAGTACATTTAGGTAGTTACGCACACACACATATATGTAAACAAAACACATAGCCTGTTATACAGGAATTGTAGGTTTATATCTACAGATGACTGGAAGGAAGAGAGACCACGTGGTTTAAGCTGTATATATGTTGTTGTTGTTGAGTTAGGGGCGACGACGATCGTGGGATCGGATGCGCCCCGGCGTACCCGTGAAGGGTGAATCGCAAAGCCAGGGAAGGCGAAACGCCAAGCCAAAACGCGAAACGAGTGGCGCCAAGCACTAGAAACTAATATGCCACACGGCAAAGCTACGCACAAAGGGAGAGGCAGAAGCACAGAATAGAACAGGGCAAACAAACAGCCAGAAGGGCACACAGCATGTCATAGAGCAAATACACAAGAAATCAGAGCACAAACTTGCCCGGGAACTCGGCCCGCGGGAATCTACTTCTTCTTGAGAATAGGTGCAGTTTGCATGAAGGGGTAATCCTCCCGATGACTGCACCAGGACAGATGTAAGGAGACGCGTTGATGGTAAAGAGGAGAAGAAAGTCAAAAGCGGTAGACGTGATGGGCCGTAGAGAGAGGAGTGGCGACGAAAACAGAGGGGAACGTCAGAGGGAGACTTCCCGCACCGGGGGGCGGGGCGTCATGGTCACGGTGGCAGCTGATCCAGGCACGGCGTAGCGGTGTGCGCAAGACGGGAACTAATATTTCTCCGGAAACTTACGGTACGGAAAGCGCAAGCGGTACGCTTCCCAAACCACCCACAGGTCGGCGGGCAGCCGGCCATCAGGCAGTAGCTTCGGCTGAGACATCCTATCCGGCACCCTATAAACAAACTCCTTCTTTGACGACACCCAGATGGTTGACGAACACCACGGGATCGGAAGCACCCGGGCATCCCGATAAGGGCCCAACTCCGGACCCTCACAGGGCACGACCCCAGCAGACGGGACTAGGCAACCCCCAGACCGGGGCAAGGAAGGAGGGGGAACTGCAGGCGCGGCAGCGACCCCACCACAGGGCACAGGAGCCGAGGCCCCCCGGCGCACATCTTTCCGCAACTTTACGACGAGGTCCCGACCATCAGGGACAACCCCCCACTGCGTGGACCCAACAGCAGGAGGGGGGGCACAGGGAGCAACGTCGGAGCCCCTCACAGCACCATCATCCTCGGCGGGGGACGCCAGCTGAGCACCATACTCCCCCACCTCCTCCCAAGGCACACCACGAAGGGGGGAGACACTCTGAGCCCGCCGCGAACGCTTCGAGACAGGCCGCACCACACCACGCCCAGCAGGCCCCGCCGCAGGCACAGCCTCCACCGTCACATCCACACAGGCCACACCCGCACCGTCCGAAGAGTCCACAGAGGCCACATCACCCACACTGTCTACATCATCCACGGAAACAGCCTCAGAACACCGACGCGCGCGCTTCTGCAAAGGAATGGGAAGAGCAGAACTACAGGAGGCAACACACTCAGGCACGGCAGGCACCTCACCACGAAGCACCCCCTCCAAAACGGCAGAACCCGCGTCCCCGGGAGCCGGTAACACATCCACAGGCGGGGGCGGAACATGAACCTCCACCGGGACACCGATCACTACACACAGCTCAGGCGACAGCCCGACACCCTCACACACCGGCTGAACAACCCCAGGGGGCCACAGCTGGCACTAGACGTGTCGCACAGGCCGGAGAGCTCTCCTCAACAGGCGGAGCAGCAGACAGGCAGTCAGGCGCCTCAGGCACAGCACCCACACCGCCCGAACGCAACAGGGGCGGAAAATCCTCCGCACGAAGAACATGCACACGACCAGTCGCTCCCACGTCGCACGCAGCAGCCAGAAGACCCTCGTGACCACACCGATAACAGGTGCGCGGTTGACCCCGGTACTGGCAGCGGAGCGTGTAACCCAACACGGACAACGACGACGGTACACTACCCTTCAGCGACATCGTCAGGGTGCGGGAGCCGTCAAGCATACCAACACAGTGCCCGGCAACGACCTTGTTCCACCGAACACTCAACACTGTCCCAAAAAGTTCGAAACAGGAGGTTAAAAAGTCGTCCTGAAATTCGAAGGGGGCACCATGCACCGTCACAGACGTCAAGGTGACACTAAGATTCACTACCTTAACTGAGCCAGCTGAATCAGGGAGAGGGTAAACACGCCCCTCACACCGCTCGAGAAACGCCTGAAAGGCAGCCTGGAGGCGGAACTTGACCACAGCACGGTGGCCCTGAAGCAGCTGGATGCCCACCAGGTCAGACAGCTGCACATGCAGCACGTCTACTAGGGCGACACCAACCAATGGATGGTCCACCGGCACCGTAAACGCCAGACCAGCTGACAGCGTCCTCTGCAATGGAGGGCGAAACGTCCCCATGGCGAAGCAAACGTCACCCCGTCAGTGGCAAACCACCACCAGCAGGGCAAACAAGCGATCACCCAACGTAAACACAAGCCAGTGCGGAGAGACCTCAGGAACGTCCGACCTGGCCGGCGGTCACCACGCAACTCCGCGGGAATCTTGCATTGAACGCCTCCCAGAGCACCCATTGCCAAGGGTCTCGCCCATCCACCGGGGACGCCATAACATCCAGAGCCGGGACAACAAACACCTGGTACAGTTGCTGTTGTGGCTGTGTTTGCTGGTACAGATGCTGTTGTGGCTGTGTTTGCTGGTACAATTGCTGTTTCATTGTATTGTTGGTGGTGGTGTTGACGCATCAAGTACCTGCTGCTGTCCTTGTATATGTTTTCGTGGTTGTTGTTGCTGTTTTCGTGGTTGTTGTTGCTGTTGGCTATTTTGGGAGTGTTAATGTCCGCATGTGTGTGTGTGCTCACCTGGTTGTACTCACCTAGTTGTGCAAAGAGCTCTGGCTCTTTGGTCCCGCCTCGCAACTGTTGATCAACCGGTGTACTGTATATAGATTCCTGAGCCTACTGGGCTTGATCATATTTACATTATAAACTATGTATAGAGTCAGCCTCCACCACATCACTGCCTAACCTATCTAGGTTTTTGTGTGTGTACGTACGAATGGTTATCTAATAGCCTATTCAGGAATGGGAGTTCCAGCTGTGTTTTGCTCCGCCAACTGGTCGTGATGCACCTCTTACGTTATAATTAACATAATTGTCGTAGTTAATTTAACGTTAATTAACGCCTTATGGGATTGTCGTAGTGGCAGGATTTTTTGTTATCTCCTGTGATATTCCTTCGTGGGTCCCGAGTCTCTTGCTAGCCCACTAAGTGTTACTCATTTCAGTTTTACTCAGTCAGTGGATGAGTGTTTATGACTCACACGGTGGCCTCTGTAAGGTATGGCCCAGTGTGTGTAGCAACTTCTTTAACTGCGCTGTTAAATCTCGGTTAAAATCTTATTT